>NC_058095.1:15000-25000 GCF_020171115.1 Neogale vison
CCTAACCTTAAGGCTGTCTAACCCTAACCGAACCATAACCCTACTTCTAAACCTAATCCTAACTCCAAACCCAAACCTTTCCCCTAAATCTAATCCTGAAACTGAACCGTATATTGACCCCAATCCAAATCCTGACCCTGACCATAAACCGGACCCCGGCCCAGACCTTCACCAGATCCTGACCCTAAACCTAACCCTGACAATAGCACTGACCCAAAACTAACCCTGTCCTTGAGCTGAACGTGGACCCTAAACCAAAACCAGATCCTGACCCTAAACCTGACACTGGCTCTGAACTTCACCCTGACCCTGACCCAGACCCTGAACATAAACCTAAACCTGACCCTAACGGTGACCCTACACTGACCCTAACACTAACCCTGAAGCTGACTGTGATTCTGACCCTAACTGTAACCCTAAAGGTAACCCTGACCCTGACCCTGATATGGACCATGACACAAAACATAACAATGATTCTAACCCTACAACTAACCCATAAAACTAATGCAGACCCTGACCCTAAACCAGTGTAACCCTAATCCTCAAATTAATTCTAATTCTCACCCCAAACCCATACTTTAAACCTATCCCTGAATTTATCCCTGAATCTGACCTGACCCTTACCCTGAACTTTGCCAAAACTTGACCCTGATCCGAATTTTGACCCTAAACAGAACCCTGGCCCTGACCCTAAACTGAACCCTGGCCCTGACCCTAAACCTGACCCTAATACTTTCACTGACACTGACCATAAACCTAACTCTGACCCAGACCGTGAGCCTGACCAGAACTCTAACCCTAAAGCTAAACTAAGTCAGGACCCTAATCATAACCCAGAATCTAAACATAAAGCAGGCCTTATTCTAACCATGACCATAATCCTGAACTGGACCCTAACCATAACACTGAACATGACACCAAACCTATCCCTGACCCTGACCCTTACTCTGAAACTAACCCTAACCCTGACACTGACTGTGAGCCTGACCATAAACCTAACCCTGAACGTAACCCTAACCCTGACCCCTACACTACGCCTAACGATAACCCTGCCCCTAACAATGTCTAACCCTAACCCTGAACCTAACTATAACCCTAAAATTAACCCGGTCCTAAAACTAACTGAAAACGCTGACCCTGACTCTGACTGTGAGCCTGACCATAAACCTAACCCTAACCCTAAACCTAACCCTAACCCTAACCCTAACCCTAACCCTAACCCGTACCCTAACCCTAACCCTAACCCTAACCCTAACCCGTACCCTAACCCTAAGCCTAACCCTAACCCTAACCCTAAGCCTAACCCTAACCCTAACCCTAACCCTAACCCTAACCCTAAGCCTGACACAGTCCTAAGCCTGACCCTAACCCTAACCCTAACCCTGACCGTGACTGTGTTCCCGACCCTAACCGCAATCCTTAAGGTAACCCTATCCCTGATCTAATGCCAACCACGATCCTAAACCTAATGCTGAGGCTAAACATAAAACTAAACCCTACCCTAACCCAAAACCTAACCCTAACCTTAAGGCTGTCTAACCCTAACCGAACCATAACCCTACTTCTAAACCTAATCCTAACTCCAAACCCAAACCTTTCCCCTAAATCTAATCCTGAAACTGAACCGTATATTGACCCCAATCCAAATCCTGACCCTGACCATAAACCGGACCCCGGCCCAGACCTTCACCAGATCCTGACCCTAAACCTAACCCTGACAATAGCACTGACCCAAAACTAACCCTGTCCTTGAGCTGAACGTGGACCCTAAACCAAAACCAGATCCTGACCCTAAACCTGACACTGGCTCTGAACTTCACCCTGACCCTGACCCAGACCCTGAACATAAACCTAAACCTGACCCTAACGGTGACCCTACACTGACCCTAACACTAACCCTGAAGCTGACTGTGATTCTGACCCTAACTGTAACCCTAAAGGTAACCCTGACCCTGACCCTGATATGGACCATGACACAAAACATAACAATGATTCTAACCCTACAACTAACCCATAAAACTAATGCAGACCCTGACCCTAAACCAGTGTAACCCTAATCCTCAAATTAATTCTAATTCTCACCCCAAACCCATACTTTAAACCTATCCCTGAATTTATCCCTGAATCTGACCTGACCCTTACCCTGAACTTTGCCAAAACTTGACCCTGATCCGAATTTTGACCCTAAACAGAACCCTGGCCCTGACCCTAAACTGAACCCTGGCCCTGACCCTAAACCTGACCCTAATACTTTCACTGACACTGACCATAAACCTAACTCTGACCCAGACCGTGAGCCTGACCAGAACTCTAACCCTAAAGCTAAACTAAGTCAGGACCCTAATCATAACCCAGAATCTAAACATAAAGCAGGCCTTATTCTAACCATGACCATAATCCTGAACTGGACCCTAACCATAACACTGAACATGACACCAAACCTATCCCTGACCCTGACCCTTACTCTGAAACTAACCCTAACCCTGACACTGACTGTGAGCCTGACCATAAACCTAACCCTGAACGTAACCCTAACCCTGACCCCTACACTACGCCTAACGATAACCCTGCCCCTAACAATGTCTAACCCTAACCCTGAACCTAACTATAACCCTAAAATTAACCCGGTCCTAAAACTAACTGAAAACGCTGACCCTGACTCTGACTGTGAGCCTGACCATAAACCTAACCCTAACCCTAAACCTAACCCTAACCCTAACCCTAACCCTAACCCTAACCCGTACCCTAACCCTAACCCTAACCCTAACCCTAACCCGTACCCTAACCCTAAGCCTAACCCTAACCCTAACCCTAAGCCTAACCCTAACCCTAACCCTAACCCTAACCCTAACCCTAAGCCTGACACAGTCCTAAGCCTGACCCTAACCCTAACCCTAACCCTGACCGTGACTGTGTTCCCGACCCTAACCGCAATCCTTAAGGTAACCCTATCCCTGATCTAATGCCAACCACGATCCTAAACCTAATGCTGAGGCTAAACATAAAACTAAACCCTACCCTAACCCAAAACCTAACCCTAACCTTAAGGCTGTCTAACCCTAACCGAACCATAACCCTACTTCTAAACCTAATCCTAACTCCAAACCCAAACCTTTCCCCTAAATCTAATCCTGAAACTGAACCGTATATTGACCCCAATCCAAATCCTGACCCTGACCATAAACCGGACCCCGGCCCAGACCTTCACCAGATCCTGACCCTAAACCTAACCCTGACAATAGCACTGACCCAAAACTAACCCTGTCCTTGAGCTGAACGTGGACCCTAAACCAAAACCAGATCCTGACCCTAAACCTGACACTGGCTCTGAACTTCACCCTGACCCTGACCCAGACCCTGAACATAAACCTAAACCTGACCCTAACGGTGACCCTACACTGACCCTAACACTAACCCTGAAGCTGACTGTGATTCTGACCCTAACTGTAACCCTAAAGGTAACCCTGACCCTGACCCTGATATGGACCATGACACAAAACATAACAATGATTCTAACCCTACAACTAACCCATAAAACTAATGCAGACCCTGACCCTAAACCAGTGTAACCCTAATCCTCAAATTAATTCTAATTCTCACCCCAAACCCATACTTTAAACCTATCCCTGAATTTATCCCTGAATCTGACCTGACCCTTACCCTGAACTTTGCCAAAACTTGACCCTGATCCGAATTTTGACCCTAAACAGAACCCTGGCCCTGACCCTAAACTGAACCCTGGCCCTGACCCTAAACCTGACCCTAATACTTTCACTGACACTGACCATAAACCTAACTCTGACCCAGACCGTGAGCCTGACCAGAACTCTAACCCTAAAGCTAAACTAAGTCAGGACCCTAATCATAACCCAGAATCTAAACATAAAGCAGGCCTTATTCTAACCATGACCATAATCCTGAACTGGACCCTAACCATAACACTGAACATGATACCAAACCTATCCCTGACCCTGACCCTTACTCTGAAACTAACCCTAACCCTGACACTGACTGTGAGCCTGACCATAAACCTAACCCTGAACCTAACCCTAACCCTAACCCTAACCCGTACCCTAACCCTAACCCTAACCCTAACCCTAACCCTAACCCTAAACCCTAACCCTAACCCTAAACCTAACCCTAACCCTAACCCTAACCCTAACCCTAACCCTAACCCTAACCCTAACCCTAAACCCTAAACCCTAACCCTAACCCTAACCCTAACCCTAACCCTAACCCTAACCCTAACCCTAACCCTAACGCTGACCCTGACTCTGACTGTGAGCCTGACCATAAACCTAACCCTAACCCTAAACTTAACCCTAACCCTAACCCGTACCCGTACCCTAACCCGTACCCTAACCCGTACCCTAACCCGTACCCTAACCCTAACCCGTACCCTAACCCGTACCCTAAACCTAACCCTAACCCTAACCCTAACCCTAACCCTAAGCCTAACCCTAACCCTAAGCCTGACACAGTCCTAAGCCTGACCCTAACCCTAACCCTAACCCTGACCGTGACTGTGTTCCCGACCCTAACCGCAATCCTTAAGGTAACCCTATCCCTGATCTAATGCCAACCACGATCCTAAACCTAATGCTGAGGCTAAACATAAAACTAAACCCTACCCTAACCCAAAACCTAACCCTAACCTTAAGGCTGTCTAACCCTAACCGAACCATAACCCTACTTCTAAACCTAATCCTAACTCCAAACCCAAACCTTTCCCCTAAATCTAATCCTGAAACTGAACCGTATATTGACCCCAATCCAAATCCTGACCCTGACCATAAACCGGACCCCGGCCCAGACCTTCACCAGATCCTGACCCTAAACCTAACCCTGACAATAGCACTGACCCAAAACTAACCCTGTCCTTGAGCTGAACGTGGACCCTAAACCAAAACCAGATCCTGACCCTAAACCTGACACTGGCTCTGAACTTCACCCTGACCCTGACCCAGACCCTGAACATAAACCTAAACCTGACCCTAACGGTGACCCTACACTGACCCTAACACTAACCCTGAAGCTGACTGTGATTCTGACCCTAACTGTAACCCTAAAGGTAACCCTGACCCTGACCCTGATATGGACCATGACACAAAACATAACAATGATTCTAACCCTACAACTAACCCATAAAACTAATGCAGACCCTGACCCTAAACCAGTGTAACCCTAATCCTCAAATTAATTCTAATTCTCACCCCAAACCCATACTTTAAACCTATCCCTGAATTTATCCCTGAATCTGACCTGACCCTTACCCTGAACTTTGCCAAAACTTGACCCTGATCCGAATTTTGACCCTAAACAGAACCCTGGCCCTGACCCTAAACTGAACCCTGGCCCTGACCCTAAACCTGACCCTAATACTTTCACTGACACTGACCATAAACCTAACTCTGACCCAGACCGTGAGCCTGACCAGAACTCTAACCCTAAAGCTAAACTAAGTCAGGACCCTAATCATAACCCAGAATCTAAACATAAAGCAGGCCTTATTCTAACCATGACCATAATCCTGAACTGGACCCTAACCATAACACTGAACATGACACCAAACCTATCCCTGACCCTGACCCTTACTCTGAAACTAACCCTAACCCTGACACTGACTGTGAGCCTGACCATAAACCTAACCCTGAACGTAACCCTAACCCTGACCCCTACACTAC
The DNA here is from genome assembly GCF_020171115.1 of Neogale vison. NCBI lineage: Eukaryota > Metazoa > Chordata > Mammalia > Carnivora > Mustelidae > Neogale > Neogale vison. The sequence goes on from NC_058095.1 coordinate 20,685, forward strand.
GCCTAACGATAACCCTGCCCCTAACAATGTCTAACCCTAACCCTGAACCTAACTATAACCCTAAAATTAACCCGGTCCTAAAACTAACTGAAAACGCTGACCCTGACTCTGACTGTGAGCCTGACCATAAACCTAACCCTAACCCTAAACCTAACCCTAACCCTAACCCTAACCCTAACCCTAACCCCTAACCCTAACCCTAACCCGTACCCTAACCCTAAGCCTAACCCTAACCCTAACCCTAAGCCTAACCCTAACCCTAACCCTAACCCTAACCCTAACCCTAAGCCTGACACAGTCCTAAGCCTGACCCTAACCCTAACCCTAACCCTGACCGTGACTGTGTTCCCGACCCTAACCGCAATCCTTAAGGTAACCCTATCCCTGATCTAATGCCAACCACGATCCTAAACCTAATGCTGAGGCTAAACATAAAACTAAACCCTACCCTAACCCAAAACCTAACCCTAACCTTAAGGCTGTCTAACCCTAACCGAACCATAACCCTACTTCTAAACCTAATCCTAACTCCAAACCCAAACCTTTCCCCTAAATCTAATCCTGAAACTGAACCGTATATTGACCCCAATCCAAATCCTGACCCTGACCATAAACCGGACCCCGGCCCAGACCTTCACCAGATCCTGACCCTAAACCTAACCCTGACAATAGCACTGACCCAAAACTAACCCTGTCCTTGAGCTGAACGTGGACCCTAAACCAAAACCAGATCCTGACCCTAAACCTGACACTGGCTCTGAACTTCACCCTGACCCTGACCCAGACCCTGAACATAAACCTAAACCTGACCCTAACGGTGACCCTACACTGACCCTAACACTAACCCTGAAGCTGACTGTGATTCTGACCCTAACTGTAACCCTAAAGGTAACCCTGACCCTGACCCTGATATGGACCATGACACAAAACATAACAATGATTCTAACCCTACAACTAACCCATAAAACTAATGCAGACCCTGACCCTAAACCAGTGTAACCCTAATCCTCAAATTAATTCTAATTCTCACCCCAAACCCATACTTTAAACCTATCCCTGAATTATCCCTGAATTTATCCCTGAATCTGACCTGACCCTTACCCTGAACTTTGCCAAAACTTGACCCTGATCCGAATTTTGACCCTAAACAGAACCCTGGCCCTGACCCTAAACTGAACCCTGGCCCTGACCCTAAACCTGACCCTAATACTTTCACTGACACTGACCATAAACCTAACTCTGACCCAGACCGTGAGCCTGACCAGAACTCTAACCCTAAAGCTAAACTAAGTCAGGACCCTAATCATAACCCAGAATCTAAACATAAAGCAGGCCTTATTCTAACCATGACCATAATCCTGAACTGGACCCTAACCATAACACTGAACATGATACCAAACCTATCCCTGACCCTGACCCTTACTCTGAAACTAACCCTAACCCTGACACTGACTGTGAGCCTGACCATAAACCTAACCCTGAACCTAACCCTAACCCTAACCCTAACCCGTACCCTAACCCTAACCCTAACCCTAACCCTAACCCTAACCCTAAACCCTAACCCTAACCCTAAACCTAACCCTAACCCTAACCCTAACCCTAACCCTAACCCTAACCCTAACCCTAACCCTAAACCCTAAACCCTAACCCTAACCCTAACCCTAACCCTAACCCTAACCCTAACCCTAACCCTAACCCTAACGCTGACCCTGACTCTGACTGTGAGCCTGACCATAAACCTAACCCTAACCCTAAACTTAACCCTAACCCTAACCCGTACCCGTACCCTAACCCGTACCCTAACCCGTACCCTAACCCGTACCCTAACCCTAACCCGTACCCTAACCCGTACCCTAAACCTAACCCTAACCCTAACCCTAACCCTAACCCTAAGCCTAACCCTAACCCTAAGCCTGACACAGTCCTAAGCCTGACCCTAACCCTAACCCTAACCCTGACCGTGACTGTGTTCCCGACCCTAACCGCAATCCTTAAGGTAACCCTATCCCTGATCTAATGCCAACCACGATCCTAAACCTAATGCTGAGGCTAAACATAAAACTAAACCCTACCCTAACCCAAAACCTAACCCTAACCTTAAGGCTGTCTAACCCTAACCGAACCATAACCCTACTTCTAAACCTAATCCTAACTCCAAACCCAAACCTTTCCCCTAAATCTAATCCTGAAACTGAACCGTATATTGACCCCAATCCAAATCCTGACCCTGACCATAAACCGGACCCCGGCCCAGACCTTCACCAGATCCTGACCCTAAACCTAACCCTGACAATAGCACTGACCCAAAACTAACCCTGTCCTTGAGCTGAACGTGGACCCTAAACCAAAACCAGATCCTGACCCTAAACCTGACACTGGCTCTGAACTTCACCCTGACCCTGACCCAGACCCTGAACATAAACCTAAACCTGACCCTAACGGTGACCCTACACTGACCCTAACACTAACCCTGAAGCTGACTGTGATTCTGACCCTAACTGTAACCCTAAAGGTAACCCTGACCCTGACCCTGATATGGACCATGACACAAAACATAACAATGATTCTAACCCTACAACTAACCCATAAAACTAATGCAGACCCTGACCCTAAACCAGTGTAACCCTAATCCTCAAATTAATTCTAATTCTCACCCCAAACCCATACTTTAAACCTATCCCTGAATTTATCCCTGAATCTGACCTGACCCTTACCCTGAACTTTGCCAAAACTTGACCCTGATCCGAATTTTGACCCTAAACAGAACCCTGGCCCTGACCCTAAACTGAACCCTGGCCCTGACCCTAAACCTGACCCTAATACTTTCACTGACACTGACCATAAACCTAACTCTGACCCAGACCGTGAGCCTGACCAGAACTCTAACCCTAAAGCTAAACTAAGTCAGGACCCTAATCATAACCCAGAATCTAAACATAAAGCAGGCCTTATTCTAACCATGACCATAATCCTGAACTGGACCCTAACCATAACACTGAACATGATACCAAACCTATCCCTGACCCTGACCCTTACTCTGAAACTAACCCTAACCCTGACACTGACTGTGAGCCTGACCATAAACCTAACCCTGAACCTAACCCTAACCCTAACCCTAACCCGTACCCTAACCCTAACCCTAACCCTAACCCTAACCCTAACCCTAAACCCTAACCCTAACCCTAAACCTAACCCTAACCCTAACCCTAACCCTAACCCTAACCCTAACCCTAACCCTAACCCTAAACCCTAACCCTAACCCTAACCCTAACCCTAACCCTAACCCTAACCCTAACCCTAACCCTAACCCTAACCCTAACGCTGACCCTGACTCTGACTGTGAGCCTGACCATAAACCTAACCCTAACCCTAAACTTAACCCTAACCCTAACCCGTACCCGTACCCTAACCCGTACCCTAACCCGTACCCTAACCCGTACCCTAACCCTAACCCGTACCCTAACCCGTACCCTAAACCTAACCCTAACCCTAACCCTAACCCTAACCCTAAGCCTAACCCTAACCCTAAGCCTGACACAGTCCTAAGCCTGACCCTAACCCTAACCCTAACCCTGACCGTGACTGTGTTCCCGACCCTAACCGCAATCCTTAAGGTAACCCTATCCCTGATCTAATGCCAACCACGATCCTAAACCTAATGCTGAGGCTAAACATAAAACTAAACCCTACCCTAACCCAAAACCTAACCCTAACCTTAAGGCTGTCTAACCCTAACCGAACCATAACCCTACTTCTAAACCTAATCCTAACTCCAAACCCAAACCTTTCCCCTAAATCTAATCCTGAAACTGAACCGTATATTGACCCCAATCCAAATCCTGACCCTGACCATAAACCGGACCCCGGCCCAGACCTTCACCAGATCCTGACCCTAAACCTAACCCTGACAATAGCACTGACCCAAAACTAACCCTGTCCTTGAGCTGAACGTGGACCCTAAACCAAAACCAGATCCTGACCCTAAACCTGACACTGGCTCTGAACTTCACCCTGACCCTGACCCAGACCCTGAACATAAACCTAAACCTGACCCTAACGGTGACCCTACACTGACCCTAACACTAACCCTGAAGCTGACTGTGATTCTGACCCTAACTGTAACCCTAAAGGTAACCCTGACCCTGACCCTGATATGGACCATGACACAAAACATAACAATGATTCTAACCCTACAACTAACCCATAAAACTAATGCAGACCCTGACCCTAAACCAGTGTAACCCTAATCCTCAAATTAATTCTAATTCTCACCCCAAACCCATACTTTAAACCTATCCCTGAATTTATCCCTGAAT